>NW_027639219.1:2500-7500 GCF_951799975.1 Gobius niger | reverse complement strand
TCCCAAAAGTTTGCGCGTTGCGCTGCAGCGTTTGCCTAGGCTAGAAGCAGCAAGGCTAGCAGCTAGCCTAGCTGCTTAGTTGAAGGCGCAGTTGGAGGAATGGTGGTGAATCTTTGGGTAAATTGAAAGTCAGACTCACGCTAACTTCACGAGCGATTCCCCGACTTCTCTCTCAGTGACGGGACAGATAGTGTCGCTGCTACGTACGCGCGGAGTGATATGAAAGCACCAACTCCGTTGCCATTGGCAGCGTCATTATTTTTTTCAGAGGTCCTTTATCAGAAAATAATGACTGGTAGAACGTTGGGAAATCCCATTCAAATCAACGGAGCTTCTACTTACGTTGTGAAGAGCCGTATAATAAACTCAGATAAAACAGCGACATGTACAAGACTTTGTTTCTAGATTTTTCAATAGTGATTTAAAAGTATGAAGTGATACGAGTTCTTTTAACTGAAGCTCATTCCAAGAGTGCGGAGCAGCAAATCTGAAGCCTTTTACCCAGGTCTGTTTGCACCCTGGGCACAGAGAGCAGGAGAAGGACCAGAGAGCAGGAGGAGGACCTGAGAGCAGGAGAAGGACCTGAGAGCAGGAGAAGGTCCTGAGAGCAGGAGAAGGACCAGAGAGCAGGAGGAGGACCTGAGAGCAGGAGAAGGTCCTGAGAGCAGGAGGAGGACCTGAGAGCAGGAGGAGGACCTGAGAGCAGGAGGAGGACCTGAGAGCAGGAGAAGGTCCTGAGAGCAGGAGGAGGACCTGAGAGCAGGAGGAGGACCTGAGAGCAGGAGGAGGACCTGAGAGCAGGAGAAGGACCTGAGAGCAGGAGGAGGACCTGAGAGCAAGAGGAGGTCCTGAGAGCAGGAGAAGGTCCTGAGAGCAAGAGGAGGTCCTGAGAGCAGGAGAAGGTCCTGAGAGCAGGAGGAGGACCTGAGAGCAGGAGGAGGTCCTGAGAGCAGGAGGAGGACCAGAGAGCAGGAGGAGGTCCTGAGAGCAGGAGGAGGTCCTGAGAGCAGGAGAAGGACCTGAGAGCAGGAGGAGGACCTGAGAGCAGGAGGAGGTCCTGAGAGCAGGAGGAGGTCCTGAGAGCAGGAGGAGGACCTGAGAGCAGGAGGAGGTCCTGAGAGCAGGTGGAGGTCCTGAGAGCAGGAGAAGGTCCTGAGAGCAGGAGGAGGACCTGAGAGCAGGAGGAGGTCCTGAGAGCAGGAGGAGGTCCTGAGAGCAGGACAAGAACCAGAGAGCAGGAGGAGGTCCTGAGAGCAGGAGGAGGTCCTGAGAGCAGGAGGAGGACCTGAGAGCAGGAGAAGGACCTGAGAGCAGGAGGAGGTCCTGAGAGCAGGAGGAGGTCCTGAGAGCAGGAGGAGGTCCCGAGAGGAGGAGGAGGTCCTGAGAGCAGGAGGAGGTCCTGAGAGCAGGTGGAGGTCCTGAGAGCAGGAGAAGGACCAGAGAGCAGGAGGAGGTCCTGAGAGCAGGAGAAGGTCCTGAGAGCAGGAGGAGGTCCTGAGAGCAGGAGAAGGACCAGAGAGCAAGAGGAGGTCCTGAGAGCAGGAGGAGGTCCTGAGAGCAGGAGGAGGTCCTGAGAGCAGGAGGAGGACCTGAGAGCAGGAGGAGGTCCTGAGAGCAGGAGAAGAACCAGAGAGCAGGAGGAGGTCCTGAGAGCAGGAGGAGGTCCTGAGAGCAGGAGGAGGTCCTGAGAGCAGGAGGAGGACCTGAGAGCAGGAGGAGGTCCTGAGAGCAGGAGGAGGTCCTGAGAGCAGGAGGAGGTCCTGAGAGCAGGAGGAGGACCTGAGAGCAGGAGGAGGTCCTGAGAGCAGGACAAGAACCAGAGAGCAGGACAAGAACCTGAGAGCAGGACAAGAACCTGAGAGCACGAGGAGTCCCTGAGAGCAGGAGGAGGTCCTGAGAGCAAGAGGAGGTCCTGAGAGGAGGAGGAGAACGTCACAATCGTCCAAAACAGGCATAAAAGCAGCATCACACGTTTCTTCCAGGCTTCAAATGATCAGCAAGACTTAATACGAAAGCAGAACCTGAGCTTTAATGTTAATCGATGTCTCAGTTCTTTAATATGGGGCTTAAAAGATAAACAATCATCAATTAAAATTCCAAGATATTTATATTGGATTGGATTGGATTTGATGCCCCTCATTTGAAATGATGGAGCTCGGTCTGAGAAGATGATTGTCTGTGTGAGAACACCGTGTATTTGGTCTTACCTGCATTTAAAACTCATCTTAAATGATAAAAAGCTTCCTGTAATTGATTAAAACCACTTTGCAGTTGTAAAACTCAAATATAACGTGAGGAAGATCTTCAGGTTCATCTGCAATGACAGGACGTGGAGGACACATGTGGGGACAAAATGGTGGCAAAAAATAATGAAAAAAAACAAAAAATAAATTAAAATATGGGGTAAACAATGGGCAAACATGTGGGAAATGGGGAGAAATTGAAAATAAAATGAGCAAAAGTCTTTTGTTTGTCTCTTCCTTGAACCCCTGGACACTTGGATGTGAAGGTTCTGCTGGAGTCGAGTCTCGGAGCCTCAGTTTTTCTTTTTCCTTTTCAAAAAGTTCCATTAAAGGAAGTTGTTTATGTCGTTAATCGGCTGCTAAAGTTTCACACTGTGTATCAGCCTAGAGTCGCTCTGTCAACATGTGTGGAGTCCAGGACCCCGTTGTGCATGTTTTAAGGGGCTGAGCTTGGTGCTGAGGAGGCGGCGGTTACGTAAGAGCTTTAGTGAGGGATTAGACCATCGGGACGGAGGGGGCGGGGCCTGGGGAGGAAGGGGCGGGGCCTGGGGAGGAGGGGGCGGGGCCTGGGGAAGGGGCAGGAGGGGGTGGGGCCTGGGGAGGAGGGGGCGGGGCCTGAGGAAGGGGCAGGAGGAGGGCATCTTTTCCTGACTTTACCCTCATCAAACAAACACGAGCACAAAGTTTACAGTCTCACTGTGGGATCAACCCCTTAACTCCCACACATTTTCTCCAGTTCGGCTTTACCTCAATCCAAAAGCTTCTGGAAAAAAGCAGAGAAAATAGCGACAAAACTGAGACGAAAACAATGATGGAAATGTGACAAAAAAGTGACGAAAAATTGATGAAAAAGTGGCAAAAATGTGACAAAAAAATGACCAAAAAATTACAAAAATGTGACAAAAATGTGACAAAAAAGTTACAAAAATGAGTTGAATGTCAAAAAAAAAATGATGGAAAAAAAATCTGATGACGTGAGGAAAAAGATTCTCTCGACGTGCAGGGCGAGACTCAGAAGGAAAGAGCTCTGAGGCTTTGAACCTGTCTGAACACTGACCTCTTGTGGACAAACTTCATCATTGCGAATAATAAAGTTTTATTCTAGCTTCGCGGGGCTTCACTGGAGCTCCAGGTCCTCACCTTCTGCTCACCTTCTGCTCACCTTCTGCTCACCTTCTGCTCACCTTCTGCTCACCTTCTGGTTCTTGTGCCCTGGCAGGTGGCCATCATCGCGGGGAACTTCGAACTGGCCGAGCTCATCAAGAACCACAAGGACAGCGATATCGGTGAGTTTATCCTCAGGTCAGAGGTTAATCCTCAGGCTGGTCTCTGATTGGTCGGTCCGAGGCTGTGGTGTTTGATTGTTTGGCAACAGGAGTTCATCAGCGCCGGCTTTAAGGAGGCGGAGACACACGCTCAGGAGGCGTGTCTCTCATGTGTGTTTAAAGATGTCATTTGGAGATCATGTGATGCAGGATAAATGGAGCTCAACCTGAACAGTCACTGAACACAAACCCTGCATCACAAGTGTGTTTTATAACAGCGTCAGGCGGGGCCACAAATATCAGGAAAAATGGCCCAAACAGAGCGGCCTCAGTGTGTTTACACCATCGGTCCGTTTAACAGGAGTTAGGGTTGAACTAAAACCCATCATTTGGTGCAGAACATGCACATGCCCTTCCTCTTGCTTGTACAGTTCATCTTCAAACAGAAAAACATTATTCTTTAGCGTTTATTATGAAGTCTGTGGGGGTATTTGATCAGTGTCTCTACTGCCCAGGTGGTTTCCTAAGGCCACTAGTTCCTCTTCATGGACAATATTACTGTAAACAGATTCAAAGCCCATTGTGGCCATAATACAGGGGCCAGTATTTCCCATTTGCAGGATCTGTTGGAGCACTGGGTGCTGTCCTGAAGATAACATAAGGAGACAAAAGGTTTTATAAAGAAGTCCACCAACTTAGAAGCAGGTTCTGTGATGGAATCATTCCTGCTAACTATTGGGCGGCCTGGTGGGTTTAACATGTTTTGTGGACTTTTGGGAGCATGTAAAAACAAGGGAGGCATGGCCTCTCACATATTAAAAATCATACTCTTTTTATCTGCACAAACCCGAGTGTGTCTGAATCATCCACAAATCTCTCATCAGTTCGATGATTACGCTTCATCTTTCATGAAATATCGAAGGTTTTCATACCTAGACCAAGGCATTCAACTATTTCACACTTTCCATCAGCAGAGAGACCCTTTTTCTTTCCCATATTGCTTGAAAATGATGATCTGCTTAATAAAGTGGAACATCCTTTTTCAGCAGTTTTTCCCTTAACTGGGCTTAACCTGAAAACTAAGTATCCCAGGTCTGAGATTAATGTCAGTGATTCACAGAGACACAAAACCATCCATGAGTTTCATTATTTATTTATTTATTTTTACCTTTTTGACACAAAAACACAATTTGCATAAGAATTTGGAACGCAGTGTATGTATATATATATATATATATATATATTATAGAATCTATTATAGAAAACGCAATCTCAATGGCCGCCGCCTGGGCGCCGCCATGTTTATTTCCCATACCGACTTTGAAGCTAAGCAGGGAAGGGCCTGGTTAGGACTGGGATGGGAGACCGTTTGGGAACACCAGGAAGCCTGGCGACAGTACTGAGTGTGTGCGTGGTTGGTGTTGGGGGCTGATGTGCGCAGACTGGTTGCCTGTACATGAATAATGCACCAAATTGTTAGGCGACTTTGAGT
>NW_027639220.1:0-27390 GCF_951799975.1 Gobius niger | reverse complement strand
GGGGCGTTACCTGGGTGATGGACGGGGGCCGGGTGGAGCAGCACAGCGTCAGCAGCATTAGGGTCGTACCTAAGGGGGCGGGGTCACACCTGAGGGGGCGGGGTCACACCGGAGGGGGCGGGGTCACACCTGAGGGGCGGGGTCACACCTGAGGGGGCGGGGTCATACCTCAGGGGGCGGGTCATACCTGGGTGATGGACGGGGGCCGGGTGGAGCAGCACAGCGTCAGCAGCATTAGGGTCGTACCTGAGGGGGCGGGGCGTTACCTGAGGGGGTGGGGTCATACCTGAGGGGGCGGGGTCACACCTGAGGGGGCGGGTCATACCTGGGTGATGGACGGGGGCCGGGTGGAGCAGCACAGCGTCAGCAGCATTAGGGTCGTACCTGAGGGGCGGGGTCACACCTGAGGGGCGGGGTCACACCTGAGGGGGCGGGGTCACACCTGGGGGGCGGGTCATACCTGGGTGATGGACGGGGGCCGGGTGGAGCAGCACAGCGTCAGCAGCATTAGGGTCGTACCTGAGGGGGCGGGGTCGTACCTGAGGGGCGGGGTCACACCTGAGGGGCGGGGTCACACCTGGGGGGCGGGTCATACCTGGGTGATGGACGGGGGCCGGGTGGAGCAGCACAGCGTCAGCAGCATTAGGGTCGTACCTGAGGGGGTGGGGCGTTACCTGAGGGGGCGGGGTCACACCTGAGGGGCGGGGTCACACCTCAGGGGGCGGGGCGTTACCTGGGTGATGGACGGGGGCCGGGTGGAGCAGCACAGCGTCAGCAGCATGAGGCCGTTTCCCACGAGGCCGAGGAAACACATGACGGAGTGAACGTACGGACCCAGAACCAAACTCACACTCTGGTTCTGCTTCTGGACAGAGGGGAGAGTCAGGCAGGGGGGGGGCAGAGAGGGGGGGGGGGGGGCAGAGGGGGCGGGGACTCACCTGGATGCACCACCCCTCGATGGAGCCGTTGTAATAATCCCCGTAATCGTAATCGTCCTCCACAGAATCCATCTGAGACACAAACACAGCTTTTACTTCACTCTCGTTACTTTCTCACCTTGTGTCACTTTTGTTCTTTAAAACGTCTCTATTTTCCCTCATTTTTTTGACCGACAGCAGCAAAACATCCTTTCACTTTCCGACCCCGCCCTGCAGTCGTGTCACGTGTCACATGTTCCCCCGGACACGCACCGGTGGAAGAACACGGGTGGAACGTGATGAAAGAGTTAAAGGGATGTTTTGTCTTAAAGGGTCTGAGTGTAACATCAGAGCTGACCCATCCTGACCCGGGTCCCGTCGGCGTCTCCCCCCGACAGGCTCAGGGCGGGGGCTCAGGGAGGGGGCACAGGGCGGGGGCTCAGCAGTTAGGTTCACGACACGGTCCCGGGTTCGACTCCCACCTGGACGGGAACTCTCGTGTGAAAACATACAAATATGAAGTAAGAACGAGCGGCTTCATGTAAAGTCTGTGGTGTGACCCAGTTTCAGAGGAAAACTGCACGAGTTCATGCAATAAACCAGGTCACTGCAGCTGCACTCTCCCCCTCCCCCCCACAAACCCCCCCCTCCCCCCCACAAACCCTCTCTCCAGTTCAGCTTTACCCAAATCTAAAAACCTCTGGGGAAAAAGCGCCAAAAGAGACAAAAACCAGGAGGGAAAAAGACAAAGCGACGACGGTCTTAGCTTTCAAATGAGGCGTGACTGTGGCCCAGAGGCTGTGAGCGTTTAGATTTGGGTAAAGCTGAACAGAGGAAACAGAATAAAAACATGAAACTGTTTTTGCTTCAGTGAAACAGAAGAAACTTTAGTCAAAAACGTCTCGAAGGGATTAAAGTGACAGGCTCAGGTCGGCCCTCTGCCCCGGGGCGGCCGTGGCCTCTGCCCCGGGGCGGCCGTGGCCTCTCTGCCCCGGGGCGGCCGTGGCCTCTCTGCCCCGGGGCGGCCGTGGCCTCTGCCCCGGGGTGGCCGTGGCCTCTGCCTCAGGGCGGCCGTGGCCTCTCTGCCCCGGGGCGGCCGTGGCCTCTCTGCCTCGGGGCGGCCGTGGCCTCTCTGCCCCGGGGCGGCCGTGGCCTCTCTGCCTCGGGGCGGCCGTGGCTGAACTTCCTCAGTGAAACATTAGAATCAAAGTGACAAAGCAAAAGCAGAAACACTCAGTTCCTCTGAGCCACTTCCTCAGACTCGGCTCTTTAACCAAAGCAGATCAATAATAATGTCTCTGACTCGTGAGGAGCGCGATCCTCAGATCAGGAGCACGATCCTCAGATCAGGAACACGATCCTCAGATCAGGAGCACGATCCTCAGATCAGGAACACGATCCTCAGATCAGGAACACGATCCTCAGATCAGGAGAACGATCCTCAGATCAGGAACACGATCCTCAGATCAGGAACACGATCCTCAGATCAGGAACACGATCCTCAGATCAGGAACACGATCCTCAGATCAGGAACACGATCCTCAGATCAGGAACACGATCCTCAGATCAGGAACACGATCCTCAGAACGATCCTCAGATGAGGACAGAGGTTCCGGAGGTTTAAGCCAGAGCTCGATGTTATTGAGAGGAAGTGTCTTGCCCAAGGACACGACGACAGTGTGGATTTCTGACGCCGAGACGACCCGCTCGTCCACCTGCACCACCGAGTGGCTCAGCCTTACCCAAATCTAAAGCTTCTGGCCGGACACAGCCAGAGCAACAGCTGAGTTGAAAGCTAAGACCTACTACACTTCTGTCTGGGGTTGGTTTTTCTTTTTGTGGTGTTTGAGGTTTGTTTTGTTTACGACCTCTGACCCTGAGCCTCATTTGAAAGCTCAGACTTTTATGTAGAACACAGATCTTTAACTCTAGCGTTTGTTTCAGAGGAATAAACGTCAGTAAAAACGTTTAGACTCAGGATTAGAGGAAGAGAAAGCTTCACATCAAATAAAGGATCTCACACATTTTCACAGATGTTTTTCCTTCTTTTTACCCAATTTCCTTCTTTTTACCCCATGGTTTTCTCCCTGATTCTATATTTCCCACAGATCCTGAAGTCCAGCCTGAACCTCCTTTAGCCTGAACCTCCTTTAACCTGAACCTCCTTTAACCTGAACCTCCTTTAGCCTGAACCTCCTTTAACCTGAACCTCCTTTAACCTGAACCTCCTTTAACCTGAACCTCCTTTAACCTGAACCTCCCTTTAGTTCTAACACGGTGTAAAACGTCTTTAAAGTCACAAATAAACGGCAAACGTTTGATCAAAAAGAGGAATCAGACGTTTACATTTGAAAAGCAAAGACACAAAAGAAAAGAGCGTTTGAGTCGCAGACTTTTAGAGCAGGATTAATATTAAAGCAGAGTTTTAGACTCTCATATTAAAGCAGTTTTAAAGCACAGTTTCAGACTCTCATAATAAAGCAGTTTTAAAGCACAGTTTCAGACTCTGATATTAAAGCACAGTTTCAGACTCTCATATTAAAGCAGTTTTAAAGCACAGTTTCAGACTCTGATATTAAAGCACAGTTTTAAAGCACAGTTTCAGACTCTCATATTAAAGCACAGTTTCAGACTCTCATATTAAAGCACAGTTTCAGACTCTCATATTAAAGCACAGTTTTAAAGCACAGTTTCAGACTCTCATATTAAAGCACAGTTTCAGACTCTCATATTAAAGCACAGTTTCAGACTCTCATATTAAAGCACAGTTTCAGACTCTCATATTAAAGCACAGTTTCAGACTCTCATATTAAAGCACAGTTTTAGACTCTCATATTAAAGCACAGTTTTAAAGCACAGTTTCAGACTCTCATATTAAAGCACAGTTTTAGACTCTCATATTAAAGCACAGTTTCAGACTCTCATATTAAAGCACAGTTTCAGACTCTCATATTAAAGCTGAGACTAAAGTCCTAAAGCTGGGGTTAGACTGAGCTGTAACTCACCGTGAGGCGTTCAGGTGCAGACTGACGGAGGAGTTTCCTCTCACCACAGCTCCACTTCCAGTCACTCCTTCATTTGCATAAAGTCAAACGAGAAGCTGAGTCAGACTCACAGGTTTTTAATCAGGTTTAAGGCTTTGATTTTCTTCAGTTCGTGCAGATTCTGTTTCTGTTCGAATCTAAACAGAAAAGGAACAAATGAAACAGTAACATCAGAGGGAAAGATAAAGAAAAACATTACGCACCAAACGAAAGGCTTTGCCTGGCGGAGCCGAGGAGGGTCGCAGCACGGCTGGGAGGCGGAGCCGAGGAGGGTCGCAGCACGGCTGGGAGGCGGAGCCGAGGAGGGTCGCAGCACGGCTGGGAGGCGGCGCATCCTGGGCGGTGATTGGCTGTCGGGAAGGTGCGGCCTGAGACGGGGCTGTGATTGGTCGGTTGGTGATGAGCAGTAAATATTTGTATAAACCGTGAACCTGCAGCGGAGACGCTCAGTGTGGAGCAGGTTTAGACTCGAGGAAACCGAGAGTCCAGAGTCACATCCACCAGGAAGAGACTTTAAAGACTAAAGAGAGACTTTAAAGACTCTAAAAAGAGACTCTGTGACTCAGGCCCCTTCAGAAACGAGCAGAGTGGAAAGAAACGCCAAACCGGAGCCTCGATGCTAACTATCATGGCCACTTTAGCATAGGGACCTCTGATGCTAACTATTATAGCCACTTTAGCATAGGGACCTCTGATGCTAACTATCATAGCCACTTTAGCATAGGGACCTCTGGTGCTAACTATCATAGCCACTTTAGCATAGGGACCTCTGGTGCTAACTATCATAGCCACTTTAGCATAGGGACCTCTGATGCTAACTATCATAGCCACTTTAGCATAGGGACCTCTGATGCTAACTATCATAGCCACTTTAGCATAGGGACCTCTGGTGCTAACTATCATAGCCACTTTAGCATAGGGACCTCTGATGCTAACTATCATAGCCACTTTAGCATAGGGACCTCTGATGCTAACTATCATAGCCACTTTAGCATAGGGACCTCTGATGCTAACTATCATAGCCACTTTAGCATAGGGACCTCTGATGCTAACTATCATAGCCACTTTAGCATAGGGACCTCTGGTGCTAACTATCATAGCCACTTTAGCATAGAGACCTCTGATGCTAACTATCATAGCCACTTTAGCATAGGGACCTCTGATGCTAACTATCATAGCCACTTTAGCATAGGGACCTCTGGTGCTAACTATCATAGCCACTTTAGCATAGGGACCTCTGGTGCTAACTATCATAGCCACTTTAGCATAGGGACCTCTGATGCTAACTATCATAGCCACTTTAGCATAGGGACCTCTGATGCTAACTATCATAGCCACTTTAGCATAGGGACCTCTGGTGCTAACTATCATAGCCACTTTAGCATAGGGACCTCTGATGCTAACTATCATAGCCACTTTAGCATAGGGACCTCTGGTGCTAACTATCATAGCCACTTTAACATAGGGACCTCTGATGCTAACTATCATAGCCACTTTAGCATAGGGACCTCTGATGCTAACTATCATAGCCACTTTAGCATAGGGACCTCTGGTGCTAACTATCATAGCCACTTTAGCATAGGGACCTCTGGTGCTAACTATCATAGCCACTTTAGCATAGGGACCTCTGATGCTAACTATCATAGCCACTTTAGCATAGGGACCTCTGGTGCTAACTATCATAGCCACTTTAGCATAGTGACCTCTGGTGCTAACTATCATAGCCACTTTAGCATAGGGACCTCTGATGCTAACTATCATAGCCACTTTAGCATAGGGACCTCTGATGCTAACTATCATAGCCACTTTAGCATAGGGACCTCTGATGCTAACTATCATAGCCACTTTAGCAGAGGGACCTCTGGTGCTAACTATCATAGCCACTTTAGCATAGGGACCTCTGATGCTAACTATCATAGCCACTTTAGCATAGGGACCTCTGGTGCTAACTATCATAGCCACTTTAGCATAGTGACCTCTGATGCTAACTATCATAGTCACTTTAGCATAGGGACCTCTGGTGCTAACTATCATAGCCACTTTAGCATAGGGACCTCTGATGCTAACTATCATAGCCACTTTAGCATAGGGACCTCTGATGCTAACTATCAAAGCCACTTTAGCATAGGGACCTCTGATGCTAACTATCAAAGCCACTTTAGCATAGGGACCTCTGATGCTAACTATCATAGCCACTTTAGCATAGGGACCTCTGATGCTAACTATCATAGCCACTTTAGCTTTTTGATACTGGGACTTAGGACAATAGTCTATTTCCCCCACTTTTTGAAATGGTAAATGGTAAAGGGGACCATTCTCTCACTTCTGGTCACATAACTTACATTAAATCTGTGGCCCTGTGACGATATTCCTGTGGATAATATCGGCCGATAATCCTCTGGATAATATCGGCCGATATTCATCTAGACTTTAGTGTTATGTGCCTTTAAAGCCTTAAGCAGCAGTGACTGGACCGGGCTCAATCACAGCTTTATACAGTTTATTATCATCGAGTGTCAAAACAGTCACTATACATTTATTACACAGTTATTACACAGTTATTACACAGTTATTACACAGTTATTACACAGTAAATGTCTACGGGACGTCCTCCATGTAGTCGTCCGCCGTGTGGCTGAGCTGGGAAACACTCACGTCCTGCGTCGTCTCGTCCAACTGTAACAGACGATATCAGTGAGACTTTCAGTTGGGGGAGTGTTGAGGGAGTGTTGGGGGAGTGTTGGGGGAGTGTTGGGAGAGTGTTGGGGGAGTGTTGAGGGAGTGTTGAGGGAGTGTTGGGGGAGTGTTGGGAGAGTGTTGGGAGAGTGTTGGGGGAGTGTTGGGGGAGTGTTGGGAGAGTGTTGGGGGAGTGTTGGGGGAGTGTTGGGAGAGTGTTGGGGGAGTGTTGAGGGAGTGTTGGGGGAGTGTTGGGAGAGTGTTGGGAGAGTGTTGGGGGAGTGTTGGGGGAGTGTTGAGGGAGTGTTGAGGGAGTGTTGGGAGAGTGTTGGGGGAGTGTTGAGGGAGTGTTGGGGGAGTGTTGAGGGAGTGTTGAGGGAGTGTTGGGAGAGTGTTGGGGGAGTGTTGAGGGAGTGTTGGGGGAGTGTTGGGGGAGTGTTGAGGGAGTGTTGGGGGAGTGTTGGGGGAGTATTAAGGGAGTGTTGGGGGAGTATTGAGGGAGTGTTGAGGGAGTGTTGAGGGAGCGTTGAGGGAGTGTTGGGGGAGCGTTGAGGGAGTGTTGAGGGAGTGTTGGGGGAGTGTTGGGAGAGTGTTGGGGGAGTGTTGAGGGAGTGTTGGGGGAGTGTTGGGGGAGTGTTGAGGGAGTGTTGGGGGAGTGTTGGGGGAGTGTTGGGGGAGTGTTGGGGGAGTGTTGGGGAGTGTTGAGGGAGTGTTGGGGGAGTGTTGGGGGAGTGTTGAGGGAGTGTTGGGGGAGTGTTGGGAGAGTGTTGGGGGAGTGTTGAGGGAGTGTTGGGGGAGTGTTGGGGGAGTGTTGAGGGAGTGTTGGGGGAGTGTTGGGGGAGTGTTGGGGGAGTATTGAGGGAGTGTTGAGGGAGCGTTGAGGGAGCGTTGGGGGAGTGTTGAGGGAGTGTTGGGGGAGCGTTGAGGGAGTGTTGAGGGAGCGTTGAGGGAGCGTTGGGGGAGTGTTGAGGGAGTGTTGGGGGAGTATTGAGGGAGTATTGAGGGAGTGTTGGGAGAGTGTTGGGGGAGTGTTGAGGGAGTGTTGGGGGAGTGTTGAGGGAGTGTTGGGGGAGTGTTGGGGGAGTGTTGGGGGAGTATTGAGGGAGTGTTGAGGGAGTGTTGGGAGAGTGTTGGGGGAGTGTTGAGGGAGTGTTGGGGGAGTGTTGGGAGAGTGTTGGGGGAGTGTTGAGGGAGTGTTGGGGGAGTGTTGGGGGAGTGTTGAGGGAGTGTTGGGGGAGTGTTGGGGGAGTGTTGGGGGAGTATTGAGGGAGTGTTGAGGGAGCGTTGAGGGAGCGTTGAGGGAGTGTTGGGGGAGTGTTGAGGGAGCGTTGAGGGAGTGTTGGGGGAGTGTTGAGGGAGCGTTGAGGGAGCGTTGGGGGAGTGTTGGGGGAGTGTTGGGGGAGTATTGAGGGAGTGTTGAGGGAGTGTTGAGGGAGCGTTGAGGGAGTGTTGGGGGAGTGTTGAGGGAGCGTTGAGGGAGTGTTGGGGGAGTGTTGAGGGAGCGTTGAGGGAGTGTTGGGGGAGTGTTGAGGGAGTGTTGAGGGAGCGTTGAGGGAGTGTTGGGGGAGTGTTGGGGGAGTGTTGGGGAGTATTGAGGGAGTGTTGAGGGAGTGTTGAGGGAGCGTTGAGGGAGTGTTGGGGGAGTGTTGAGGGAGCGTTGGGGGAGCGTTGAGGGAGCGTTGAGGGAGCGTTGAGGGAGCGTTGGGGGAGTGTTGAGGGAGTGTTGGGGGAGTGTTGAGGGAGTGTTGAGGGAGTGTTGAGGGAGTGTTGGGGGAGTGTTGGGGGAGTGTTGAGGGAGTGTTGGGGGAGTGTTGGGGGAGTGTTGGGGGAGTGTTGGGGGAGTGTTGGGGGAGTGTTGGGGGAGTGTTGGGGGAGCGTTGGGGGAGCGTTGGGGGAGCGTTGGGGGAGTATTGAGGGAGTATTGAGGGAGTGTTGGGGGAGTGTTGGGGGAGTATTGAGGGAGTATTGAGGGAGTGTTGGGGGAGTGTTGAGGGAGCGTTGAGGGAGTATTGAGGGAGCGTTGAGGGAGTGTTGAGGGAGTGTTGGGGGAGTGTTGGGGGAGTGTTGAGGGAGTATTGAGGGAGTATTGAGGGAGTGTTGAGGGAGTGTTGGGGGAGTGTTGAGGGAGTGTTGGGGGAGTGTTGAGGGAGTGTTGGGGGAGTATTGAGGGAGTATTGAGGGAGTGTTGAGGAGTGTTGAGGGAGTGTTGAGGGAGTGTTGAGGGAGTGTTGGGGGAGTGTTGGGGGAGTGATAAGGGAGTATTGAGGGAGTGTTGGGGGAGTGATAAGGGAGTGTTGGGAGAGTGTTGAGGGAGCGTTGAGGGAGCGTTGAGGGAGTGTTGAGGGAGTGTTGGGGGAGTGTTGAGGGAGTGTTGAGGGAGTGTTGGGGGAGTGTTGGGGGAGTGATAAGGGAGTGTTGAGGAGTGTTGGGGGAGTGTTGAGGGAGTGTTGGGGGAGTGTTGAGGGTGTTAGGGGAGTGTTGGGGGAGTGTTGGGGGAGTGATAAGGGAGTGTTGAGGAGTGTTGGGGGAGTGTTGAGGGAGTGTTGGGGGAGTGTTGAGGGTGTTAGGGGAGTGTTGAGGGAGTGTTGAGGGTGTTAGGGGAGTGTTGAGGGAGTGTTGGGGAGGGTTGAGGGAGTGTTGAGGGAGTATTAAGGGAGTGTTGGGGGAGGGTTGAGGGAGTGTTGGGGGAGTGTTGGGGGAGTTAAGGGAGTACCTGGTCACTGGGCTCCGGGCCCTCGATGGAAACCTCTTCGATCTCCTCCCCGATGCTCACCTCACTGCGGGACAGGTCTGAGCGATGGCTGAGGGGGAGACAGAGGGGGAGGAGAGAGGAGAGATATTCAGAGATTCCTGATTTCTTTCTCTTCCGTCGATGTCACCACAGACTTTTCTTTATCAACACAATTTACCAGAGACAACCTTCTCTTAAACCTGGATTCATCTTAAACTGATTGTCTGGATGACCACAGTTCCAGAACCTTCAATAGACCCGCTCCAGAACCTTCTATAAACCCGCTCCAGAACCTTCTATAAACCCGCTCCAGAACCTTCTATAAACCCGGTCCAGAACCTTCTATAAACCCGGTCCAGAACCTTCTATAGACCCGCTCCAGAACCTTCTATAAACCCGGTCCAGAACCTTCTATAAACCCGCTCCAGAACCTTCTATAAACCCGGTCCAGAACCTTCTATAAACCCGCTCTAGAACCTTCTATAAACCCGCTCCAGAACCTTCTATAAACCCGCTCCAGAACCTTCTATAAACCCGCTCCAGAACCTTCTATAAACCCGCTCCAGAACCTTCTATAAACCCGCTCCAGAACCTTCTATAAACCCGCTCCAGACCCTTCTATAAACGCGGTCCAGAACCTTCTATAAACCCGGTCCAGAACCTTCTATAAACCTGCTCCAGAACCTTCTATAAACCCGCTCCAGAACCTTCTATAGACCGGGTTCAGAACCTTCTATAGACCGGGTTCAGAACCTTCTATAGACCGGGTTCAGAAGGTCCTGGAGCCGGTTCCTAAGGTCCTGTAGGTGGATGTAAATAAGAGGCCCTGACCTGTTGAAGTCGTCGTCGTACTCCACGTCTTCATCTGAAACACAGCACACGTTAGAGACGTTAAAGACCTGCTGAGGTAGACCAGGTTCAGTCCAGTCCAGACTCAGACCTTGGCGCTGGGATCCGGTCCTGTCGCTCCTGTCGCTCCTGTCGCTCCTGTCGCTGTGAGGCCTGGACTCCTTTGGTGCTTTGTCTTTGGTTTTTGAGGCTCCTGAAACAAAGAAGTTCAGACTAAACCGGGACTAAAGCAGAACTAAACCAGGGACTAAACCACAACTAAAGCAGGACTAAACCGGGACTAAAGCAGGACTAAACCAGAACTAAAGCAGGACTAAAGCAGGGACTAAACCAGAACTAAACCAGAACTAAAGCAGGGACTAAACCAGAACTAAAGCAGGGACTAAACCGGGACTAAAGCAGGACCGACCTGTTCTTGGTGCTGAGGAAGAGCTTCGACCCAGAGACAGCGACGGCACCGGACTCTCGGGCTTCCTGCAACACGGAAACGGATCAGAGCCTGGACTGGACCAGGACCAGAGCCAGGACCAGAGCCAGGACTGGACCTGGACCAGAGCCAGGACCAGAGCCAGGACTGGACCTGGACCAGAGCCAGGACCAGAGCCAGGACTGGACCTGGACCAGAGCCAGGACCAGAGCCAGGACTGGACCTGAGCCAAGACTGGACCAGGACCAGAGCAGAGGTGTACAGGACCTCCTGCTCAGTGTCCACCTGCTTTTTAGTTTCACTGAACTCAGAGCGGCACCAACAACACCTACAACCTCAGGTCATCAGGGAGGGGGAGGAGATCAGGGAGGGGGGAGGAGATCAGGGAGGGGGGAGGAGATCAGGGAGGGGGAGGAGATCAGGGAGGGGGGAGGAGATCAGGGAGGGGGGAGGAGATCAGGGAGGGGGGAGGAGATCAGGGAGGGGGGAGGAGATCAGGGAGGGGGGAGGAGATCAGGGAGGGGGGAGGAGATCAGGGAGGGGGGAGGAGATCAGGCAAAGGAACCTCACCTGAGCTCAGGCTCCTCCACAGGCGTCACCAGGAGCGACAGGCTACGAGGGGGGGGTGAAAGGAAACAAGGGGAGAGAAGGAGGAAGTGGGTGAGGAAGAGAAGGGGGAGATAAAGGGGAGGAGTCAGCTGCTGAGGTCAGGATAAATGCTGGAGTGTGACTGGACGAGACTCACTCGCTCAAACTTTTGTCCCGCCTCAAAACCAGGACCGGCCCCGAGTCTTCAGAGCTGAGAGAGAGAAGAACAGGGACTGAAGGAGGACTGAAGGAGGACCAGAGGGGGAGGGGCCGCAGGGGGAGGGGCCGCAGGGGGAGGGGCCGCAGAGGGAGGGGCCACAGAGGGAGGGGCCGCAGAGGGAGAGGCCGCAGGGGGAGGTGTTAAGACTGAATCCTCACCAGCCGTAGGTTTTTTGAGGAGCAGGGAGAGGATCGTCGAAGAACGAGTCTCCATCGTCTCCATCGTCTCCATCGTCTCCATCGTCCTCGTCCTCCAGGTCCCTGTGAGGCTCAGGGTCTGGGGTCACGGCGGGGTCAGGGGCCGAGTCTCCTCCCTTTGGCTCCGCCCCCTGGAGGAGACGCGTTAGCAGAGTTAATTAATGGAACAGCCTTTGAGATTTGCCGTCTCGTTCTCGAGGGTGTCAGTTTCTCAGGCCATGGATTTGTCGCCTGTTCCATCAAAGTCTTTCGTAGTTTAAGGAGAGTTTCATATTTTAAGGAGAGTTTCTTGTACTTTAAGGAGAGTTTCGTACTTTAAGGAGAGTTTCGTACTTTAAGGAGAGTTTCGTGCTTTAAGGAGAGTTTCGTACTTTAAGGAGAGTTTCGTACTTTAAGGAGAGTTTCTCGTAGTTTAAGGAGAGTTTTGTAGTTTAAGATGGGCGTGGCTAATAACAGAGGGGCGGGACTGAGCTGAACTCCTCCCTTTTTTAAATGTAATTTAATTACAGCCCCATGTTCATGAGCTCTTCCTGTCATGAAGCTCTGAGGAACATCATCATAAAGAAAAGCAGGAAGTTCAGACTTCCTCTGCAGCGCCACCTGAAGGTCACTAAAGGTCACTGTGCCTGAACTTTAGTGACCTCTGGTAACTTTATGACCATTTACACAGGTTTCAATGTGAAACAGGTCCAGGAGCTTTGGCTCAGTCCAGTATTACAGTATTACAGTAGAGTACTACAGTAGAGTATTACAGTAGAGTATTACTCTAGAGTATTACAGTATTAGAGTATTACAGTAATACTCTAGAGTACAGTAGCACCTGACTGAGGTCCGGGGGAAGCGGCTCCTGAGTGTTTTCTTTGTCTCCGCACCTCGTCACCTGCAGAACAGAGTCAGGAAAACTCACTACAGAGACTGACAACACTGCGCCCCCTGCAGGAGAGATACTGTAGTAATGTGTGATACTGCAGTAATGTGAGATACTGTAGTGTGTAGTATTGCAGTAGAAGTACACACTGACCACGCTGCAGCTCTGGCTGTAGAGCTTCTGGTAAAGCCGGAGGAAGGAGCTCCAGTCGCAGCCTGAGACAGACAGAACCCAGCCGTGACCTCTGACCTCTGGACACACACATGACTTTATCATGAATCAGGGACGTCCTGCTCCTTAATGTCGACACCCGTCTGTGTTATTAACATGTAATATCATAATATAATATATTAAATCTCATAAAGAGTCTATGCCAGGCCTTTGTATGAAGAACGTTTGTGAGTGAGTTAGAAGCTAATGTTGGTTGGGCTGAAATGGGCTTTGACAGGTTTATAACTTTAGAGTTTTCACTTCTGACGCCCGCCTTAACCGAGCGCAGTTTCTCCAGTTTGGCTTTATCCAAATCTAAAAGCTCCTCGGCTGTAGAGCCTGTAGGCCGGAGAGACGCCTCACTGGAAGCTGTTTCTACAGGACCGTGGCTCTGTCAGTGTTCAGGCCTGTGAGACACGAGCAGCTCATGGATCAGGAGCCTGTAGGCCCCCTGATCCACGGTCCTCTGTTTCTACAGGACCGTGGCTCTGTCAGTGTGATGTTCAGGTAAGACACGAGCAGCTCATGGATCTCAGAGCCTGTAGGCCAGAGAGAAGCTACAACACTGCGTTTTCATCTGTTTCTACAGGACCGTGGCTCTGTCATTGTGATGTTCAGGTAAAACACGAGCAGCTCATGGATCAGGAGCCTGTAGGCCCCCTGATCCACGGTCCTCTGTTTCTACAGGACCGTGGCTCTGTCAGTGTGATGTTCAGGTAAGACACGAGCAGCTCATGGATCTCAGAGCCTGTAGGCCAGAGAGAAGCTACAACACTGCGTTTTCATCTGTTTCTACAGGACCGTGGCTCTGTCAGTGTGATGTTCAGGTAAAACACGAGCAGCTCATGGATCCGGATCCTGCAGGAACAGGAACGTCCCTGACACCAGCACTCACGAGGTCTGAGCGCCGCGTCCCAGTCTCTGAGCTCCTCCGACGCAAACTGCTCCAGGACCTTCCTGCACAGACACCACATCACTGCCTTTAGACGAGCAGGAGGGGGGGGGGAGAGGGGGAGAGGAGGGAGGAGGGGGGAGGAGCTACCTGTTGATTTGTGGAAACAGGTCGTAGAAAACTCTCTTCACATCGTCTTTGTTCACGGAGCCAGTGCCGTCCTGAGACACAGCAGCAAAACCAGACTTAGACCTCAGTGCTTCACCCCCGTCCCCCCGTCACCCCCCCCTCCCCCCTCCTCCCCCCTCCACCCCCTCCTCCCCCCACACTCACCCTCCTCCCCCCCGTCACCCCCCCTCCTCCCCCCCTCACCCCCCTCCTCCCCCTCCCCCCCCCCCCTCCTCCTCCTCCCCCCCTCACCCCCACACTCACCCGGTCGTAGCAGTCGAAGCGTTTCCGGACCCACTGCAGCTGCTCCTCTGACGGATCCTGGAGACGTTTAGACATTTTAAGAATCACACGAGACTCAGAGACCGAAACTACAACATGTGTCTAGAACTCATTTACAACATCGCTCTGTGAAGGTGGTGTTATATCGTGTAATGTTATCTCTCTCTGTGGTGGCGGGCTCTTTATCGCTCTGTGAAGGTGGTGTTATATTGTGTGATGTTATCTCGCTCTGTGGTGGCGGCTCTTTATCGCTCTGTGAAGGTGGTGTTATATTGTGTAATGTTATCTCTCTCTGTGGCGGCGGCTCTTTATCGCTCTGTGAAGGTGGTGTTATATTGTGTGATGTTATCTCTCTCTGTGGCGGCGGCTCTTTAGGCTCCGCCCTCTGCGGTGGAGCCGTGGTTTTGTTGCAGACGTTCACTTCCTGTCCCACAAACACTAACCCTGTTTTTAATCAGGTCATATTTAAATGAAGTGAAAACCAGAGGAGGCGGAGACAGAGTCATGTCGAGATTTCAATCTGACGACATCGATGTGGAACAAAACGCATGACGAGTTTACTGTCATTTTATGTTTTCATTTAAAAACAAGTGTTGGCTGCACACTTATTCTGTCCTCATTCATTAATCCATTTCCACAATTATTTCCCTAATGTTTCTTTGTGGTGTTTTCAAAATAAAATCCTGCATGTGTAGAAAACGTCCCTTTGTCTGCACATATATTCCCCCCCGTCTCCCACAAAGCATCATCTCAGTCACAGCCTTTCGTGCTACACGTGGATACTAAACATGTCAGTATTTCTGATTGAACAAGCGTGGGAAAGTCCAGGGAGACACAGACATGTAAACTACAGCCTTCAGTCAGCCCTTGGTCTGGGCTCTGGTCTTTACCTGGTCTTTACCTGGTCTGTGTTGAGGTCTCGCTCTGGTCTTTACCTGGTCTGTGTTGAGGTCTGGGCTCTGGTCTTTACCTGGTCTGTGTTGAGGTCTCGCTCTGGTCTTTACCTGGTCTGTGTTCAGGTCTGGGCTCTGGTCTTTACCTGGTCTGTGTTGAGGTCTGGGCTCTGGTCTTTACCTGGTCTGTGTTGAGGTCTCGCTCTGGTCTTTACCTGGTCTGTGTTGAGGTCTGGGCTCTGGTCTTTACCTGGTCTTTACCTGGTCTGTGTTGAGGTCTCGCTCTGGTCTTTACCTGGTCTGTGTTGAGGTCTGGGCTCTGGTCTTTACCTGGTCTTTACCTGGTCTGTGTTGAGGTCTGGGCTCTGGTCTTTACCTGGTCTGTGTTCAGGTCTGGGCTCTGGTCTTTACCTGGTCTGTGTTGAGGTCTGGGCTCTGGTCTTTACCTGGTCTGTGTTGAGGTCTGGGCTCTGGTCTTTGGTCTGGTCTTTACCTGGTCTGTGTTGAGGTCTCGCTCTGGTATTTACCTGGTCTGTGTTGAGGTCTCGCTCTGGTATTTACCTGGTCTGTGTTGAGGTCTGGGCTCTGGTCTTTACCTGGTCTGTGTTGAGGTCTGGGCTCTGGTCTTTACCTGGTCTTTACCTGGTCTGTGTTGAGGTCTCGCTCTGGTCTTTACCTGGTCTGTGTTGAGGTCTGGGCTCTGGTCTTTACCTGGTCTGTGTTGAGGTCTCGCTCTGGTCTTTACCTGGTCTTTACCTGGTCTGTGTTGAGGTCTCGCTCTGGTCTTTACCTGGTCTGTGTTGAGGTCTGGGCTCTGGTCTTTACCTGGTCTTTACCTGGTCTGTGTTGAGGTCTGGGCTCTGGTCTTTACCTGGTCTGTGTTGAGGTCTGGGCTCTGGTCTTTACCTGGTCTGTGTTGAGGTCTGGGCTCTGGTCTTTACCTGGTCTGTGTTCAGGTCTGGGCTCTGGTCTTTACCTGGTCTGTGTTGAGGTCTGGGCTCTGGTCTTTACCTGGTCTGTGTTCAGGTCTGGGCTCTGGTCTTTACCTGGTCTGTGAGGTCTGGGCTCTGGTCTTTACCTGGTCTGTGTTCAGGTCTGGGCTCTGGTCTTTACCTGGTCTGTGTTGAGGTCTCGCTCTGGTCTTTACCTGGTCTGTGTTGAGGTCTGGGCTCTGGTCTTTACCTGGTCTGTGTTCAGGTCTTTGGTCTGGTCTTTACCTGGTCTGTGTTCAGGTCTGGGCTCTGGTCTTCACCTGGTCTGTGTTCAGGTCTCGCTCTGGTTTTTACCTGGTCTGTGTTGAGGTCTCGCTCTGGTCTTTATCTGGTCTGTGTTGAGGTCTCGCTCTGGTCTTTACCTGGTCTGTGTTGAGGTCTCGCTCTGGTCTTTACCTGGTCTGTGTTGAGGTCTGGGCTCTGGTCTTTACCTGGTCTGTGTTGAGGTCTCGCTCTGGTCTTTACCTGGTCTGTGTTGAGGTCTCGCTCTGGTCTTTACCTGGTCTGTGTTGAGGTCTGGGCTCTGGTCTTTACCTGGTCTGTGTTGAGGTCTGGGCTCTGGTCTGTACCTGGTCTGTGTTGAGGTCTGGGCTCTGGTCTTTACCTGGTCTGTGTTGAGGTCTGGGCTCTGGTCTTTACCTGGTCTGTGTTGAGGTCTGGGCTCTGGTCTTTACCTGGTCTGTGTTCAGGTCTCGCTCTGGTCTTTACCTGGTCTGTGTTGAGGTCTGGGCTCTGGTCTTTACCTGGTCTGTGTTCAGGTCTGGGCTCTGGTCTTTACCTGGTCTTTACCTGGTCTGTGTTGAGGTCTCGCTCTGGTCTTTACCTGGTCTGTGTTGAGGTCTCGCTCTGGTCTTTACCTGGTCTGTGTTGAGGTCTCGCTCTGGTCTTTACCTGGTCTGTGTTGAGGTCTCGCTCTGGTCTTTACCTGGTCTGTGTTCAGGTCTCGCTCTGGTCTTTACCTGGTCTGTGTTGAGGTCTGGGCTCTGGTCTTTACCTGGTCTGTGTTCAGGTCTGGGCTCTGGTCTTTACCTGGTCTGTGTTGAGGTCTCGCTCTGGTCTTTACCTGGTCTGTGTTGAGGTCTGGGCTCTGGTCTTTACCTGGTCTGTGTTGAGGTCTCGCTCTGGTCTTTACCTGGTCTGTGTTGAGGTCTGGGCTCTGGTCTTTACCTGGTCTGTGTTGAGGTCTGGGCTCTGGTCTTTACCTGGTCTGTGTTGAGGTCTCGCTCTGGTCTTTACCTGGTCTGTGTTGAGGTCTGGGCTCTGGTCTTTACCTGGTCTGTGTTGAGGTCTGGGCTCTGGTCTTTACCTGGTCTGGGCTCAGGTCTGGGCTCTGGTCTTTACCTGGTCTGTGTTGAGGTCTGGGCT
This sequence comes from Gobius niger, assembly GCF_951799975.1. Lineage (NCBI taxonomy): Eukaryota > Metazoa > Chordata > Actinopteri > Gobiiformes > Gobiidae > Gobius > Gobius niger. The sequence continues at coordinate 10,071 of NW_027639220.1, read as the reverse complement.
CTGGTCTTTACCTGGTCTGGGCTCAGGTCTGGGCTCTGGTCTTTACCTGGTCTGTGTTAAGGTCTGGGCTCTGGTCTTTACCTGGTCTGTGTTAAGGTCTCGCTCTGGTCTTTACCTGGTCTGTGTTGAGGTCTCGCTCTGGTCTTTACCTGGTCTGTGTTGAGGTCTCGCTCTGGTCTTTACCTGGTCTGTGTTAAGGTCTGGGCTCTGGTCTTTACCTGGTCTGTGTTGAGGTCTGGGCTCTGGTCTTTACCTGGTCTGTGTTGAGGTCTGGGCTCTGGTCTTTACCTGGTCTGTGTTAAGGTCTCGCTCTGGTCTTTACCTGGTCTGTGTTGAGGTCTGGGCTCTGGTCTTTACCTGGTCTGTGTTGAGGTCTGGGCTCTGGTCTGGGCTCTGGTCTTTACCTGGTCTGTGTTGAGGTCTCGCTCTGGTCTTTACCTGGTCTGTGTTGAGGTCTGGGCTCTGGTCTTTACCTGGTCTGTGTTGAGGTCTGGGCTCTGGTCTTTACCTGGTCTGTGTTAAGGTCTGGGCTCTGGTCTTTACCTGGTCTGTGTTAAGGTCTCGCTCTGGTCTTTACCTGGTCTGTGTTGAGGTCTCGCTCTGGTCTTTACCTGGTCTGTGTTGAGGTCTCGCTCTGGTCTTTACCTGGTCTGTGTTAAGGTCTCGCTCTGGTCTTTACCTGGTCTGTGTTCAGGTCTGGGCTCTGGTCTTTACCTGGTCTGTGTTGAGGTCTCGCTCTGGTCTTTACCTGGTCTGTGTTCAGGTCTGGGCTCTGGTCTTTACCTGGTCTGTGTTAAGGTCTCGCTCTGGTCTTTACCTGGTCTGTGTTGAGGTCTGGGCTCTGGTCTTTACCTGGTCTGTGTTGAGGTCTCGCTCTGGTCTTTACCTGGTCTGTGTTGAGGTCTCGCTCTGGTCTTTACCTGGTCTGTGTTGAGGTCTCGCTCTGGTCTTTACCTGGTCTGTGTTGAGGTCTCGCTCTGGTCTTTACCTGGTCTGTGTTCAGGTCTGGGCTCTGGTCTTTACCTGGTCTGTGTTGAGGTCTGGGCTCTGGTCTTTACCTGGTCTGTGTTGAGGTCTCGCTCTGGTCTTTACCTGGTCTGTGTTGAGGTCTGGGCTCTGGTCTTTACCTGGTCTGTGTTGAGGTCTCGCTCTGGTCTTTACCTGGTCTGTGTTCAGGTCTGGGCTCTGGTCTTTACCTGGTCTGTGTTAAGGTCTCGCTCTGGTCTTTACCTGGTCTGTGTTGAGGTCTGGGCTCTGGTCTTTACCTGGTCTGTGTTGAGGTCTCGCTCTGGTCTTTACCTGGTCTGTGTTGAGGTCTCGCTCTGGTCTTTACCTGGTCTGTGTTGAGGTCTTGCTCTGGTCTTTACCTGGTCTGTGTTGAGGTCTCGCTCTGGTCTTTACCTGGTCTGTGTTGAGGTCTGGGCTCTGGTCTGGGCTCTGGTCTTTACCTGGTCTGTGTTGAGGTCTCGCTCTGGTCTTTACCTGGTCTGTGTTCAGGTCTGGGCTCTGGTCTTTACCTGGTCTGTGTTAAGGTCTCGCTCTGGTCTTTACCTGGTCTGTGTTGAGGTCTGGGCTCTGGTCTTTACCTGGTCTGTGTTAAGGTCTCGCTCTGGTCTTTACCTGGTCTGTGTTCAGGTCTGGGCTCTGGTCTTTGGTCTGGTCTTTACCTGGTCTGTGTTGAGGTCTCGCTCTGGTCTTTACCTGGTCTGTGTTGAGGTCTGGGCTCTGGTCTTTACCTGGTCTTTACCTGGTCTGTGTTGAGGTCTGGGCTCTGGTCTTTACCTGGTCTGTGTTAAGGTCTCGCTCTGGTCTTTACCTGGTCTGTGTTGAGGTCTGGGCTCTGGTCTTTACCTGGTCTGTGTTAAGGTCTCGCTCTGGTCTTTACCTGGTCTGTGTTGAGGTCTCGCTCTGGTCTTTACCTGGTCTGTGTTGAGGTCTCGCTCTGGTCTTTACCTGGTCTGTGTTGAGGTCTCGCTCTGGTCTTTACCTGGTCTGTGTTGAGGTCTCGCTCTGGTCTTTACCTGGTCTGTGTTGAGGTCTCGCTCTGGTCTTTACCTGGTCTGTGTTGAGGTCTCGCTCTGGTCTTTACCTGGTCTGTGTTGAGGTCTCGCTCTGGTCTTTACCTGGTCTGTGTTCAGGTCTGGGCTCTGGTCTTTACCTGGTCTGTGTTGAGGTCTCGCTCTGGTCTTTACCTGGTCTGTGTTCAGGTCTGGGCTCTGGTCTTTACCTGGTCTGTGTTGAGGTCTGGGCTCTGGTCTTTACCTGGTCTGTGTTCAGGTCTGGGCTCTGGTCTTTACCTGGTCTGTGTTGAGGTCTCGCTCTGGTCTTTACCTGGTCTGTGTTCAGGTCTGGGCTCTGGTCTTTGGTCTGGACTCTGCTCTGGTCCTTGTTTCGGTCTTTGTGTCGTCTCTGGACCAGTTCCAGTAAAAGTGGACTCTTGGGACTCGGGTCCAGCCCCAGGTCTTTACAGAGGAGCTCCCTGGACTCCAGCGGCTTCTGAGGAGACATAGAGAGTGAGACACATGGAGTGAGACACATGGAGTGAGACACAGAGAGTGAGACACAGAGAGTGAGACAGAGTGAGACACAGAGAGTGAGACACAGAGAATGAGACAGAGTGAGACAGAGAGAGTGAGACACAGAGAGTGAGACACAGAGAGTGAGACACAGAGAGTGAGACAGAGTGAGACACAGAGAGTGAGACAGAGTGAGACACAGAGAGTGAGACACAGAGAGTGAGACACAGAGAGTGAGACACAGAGAGTGAGACAGAGTGAGACACAGAGAGTGAGACAGAGTGAGACACAGAGAGTGAGACACAGAGAGTGAGACACAGAGAGTGAGACACAGAGAGTGAGACAGAGTGAGACACAGAGAGTGAGACACAGAGAATGAGACACAGAGAGTGAGACACAGAGAATGAGACAGAGTGAGACACAGAGAGTGAGACACAGAGAGTGAGACACAGAGAGTGAGACACAGAGAGTGAGACAGAGTGAGACACAGAGAGTGAGACAGAGTGAGACACAGAGAGTGAGACACAGAGAGTGAGACACATGGAGTGAGACACAGAGAGTGAGACACAGAGAGTGAGACACAGAGAGTGAGACACATGGAGTGAGACACAGAGAGTGAGACACAGAGAGTGAGACACAGAGAGTGAGACACAGAGAGTGAGACACAGAGAGTGAGACACAGAGAGTGAGACACAGAGAGTGAGACACAGAGAGTGAGACACAGAGAGTGAGACAGAGTGAGACACAGAGAGTGAGACACAGAGAGTGAGACACAGAGAGTGAGACACAGAGAGTGAGACACAGAGAGTGAGACAGAGTGAGACACAGAGAGTGAGACACAGAGAGTGAGACACAGAGAGTGAGACACAGAGAGTGAGACACAGAGAGTGAGACACAGAGAGTGAGACACAGAGAGTGAGACAGAGTGAGACACAGAGAGTGAGACACAGAGAGTGAGACACAGAGAGTGAGACACAGAGAGTGAGACACAGAGAGTGAGACACAGAGAGTGAGACACAGAGAGTGAGACACAGAGAGTGAGACACAGAGAGTGAGACACAGAGAGTGAGACACAGAGAGTGAGACACAGAGAGTGAGACACAGAGAGTGAGACACATGGAGAGTGAGACACATGGAGAGTGAGACACAGAGAGTGAGACAGAGTGAGACACAGAGAGTGAGACACAGAGAGTGAGACACATGGAGAGTGAGACACAGAGAGTGAGACACATGGAGTGAGACACAGAGAGTGAGACACAGAGAGTGAGACACATGGAGTGAGACACAGAGAGTGAGACACAGAGAGTGAGACACAGAGAGTGAGACACAGAGAGTGAGACACAGAGAGTGAGACACATGGAGTGAGACACAGAGAGTGAGACACAGAGAGTGAGACACAGAGAGTGAGACAGAGTGAGACACAGAGAGTGAGACAGAGTGAGACACAGAGAGTGAGACACAGAGAGTGAGACACAGAGAGTGAGACAGAGTGAGACACAGAGAGTGAGACACAGAGAGTGAGACACAGAGAGTGAGACACAGAGAGTGAGACACAGAGAGTGAGACACAGAGAGTGAGACACAGAGAGTGAGACACAGAAAGTGAGACACAGAGAGTGAGACACAGAGAGTGAGACACAGAGAGTGAGACACAGAGAGAGAGACACAGAGAGTGAGACACAGAGAGTGAGACACAGAAAGTGAGACACAGAGAGTGAGACACAGAGAGTGAGACACAGAAAGTGAGACACAGAGAGTGAGACACAGAGAGTGAGACACAGAGAGTGAGACACAGAGAGTGAGACACAGAGAGTGAGACACAGAGAGTGAGACACAGAAGTGAGACACAGAGAGTGAGACACAGAGAGTGAGACACAGAGAGAGAGACACAGAGAGTGAGACACAGAGAGTGAGACACAGAGAGTGAGACACAGAGAGTGAGACACAGAGAGTGAGACACAGAGAGTGAGACACAGAGAGTGAGACACAGAGAGTGAGACACAGAGAGAGAGACACAGAGAGTGAGACACAGAGAGTGAGACAAAGAGAGTGAGACACAGAGAGTGAGACACAGAGAGTGAGACACAGAGAGTGAGACACAGAGAGTGAGACAGAGTGAGACACAGAGAGTGAGACACAGAGAGTGAGACACAGAGAGTGAGACACAGAGAGAGAGACACAGAGAGTGAGACACAGAGAGTGAGACACAGAGAGTGAGACACAGAGAGAGAGACACAGAGAGTGAGACACAGAGAGAGAGACACAGAGAGTGAGACACAGAGAGTGAGACACATGGAGTGAGACACAGAGAGTGAGACACAGAAAGAGAGACACAGAGAGAGAGACACAGAGAGTGAGACACAGAAAGAGAGACACAGAGAGTGAGACACAGAGAGTGAGACACAGAGAGTGAGACACAGAGAGTGAGACACAGAGAGTGAGACACAGAGAGAGAGACACAGAGAGTGAGACACAGAGAGAGAGACACAGAGAGAGAGACACAGAGAGTGAGACACAGAGAGTGAGACACAGAGAGTGAGACACAGAGAGAGAGACACAGAGAGTGAGACACAGAGAGTGAGACACAGAGAGTGAGACACAGAGAGTGAGACACAGAGAGTGAGACACAGAGAGTGAGACACAGAGAGTGAGACACAGAGAGTGAGACACAGAGAGTGAGACACAGAGAGTGAGACACAGAGAGTGAGACACAGAGAGTGAGACACAGAGAGTGAGACAGAGTGAGACACAGAGAGTGAGACACAGAGAGAGAGACACAGAGAGTGAGACACAGAGAGTGAGACACAGAAAGTGAGACACAGAGAGTGAGACACAGAGAGTGAGACACAGAGAGAGAGACACAGAGAGTGAGACACAGAGAGTGAGACACAGAGAGTGAGACACAGAGAGTGAGACACAGAGAGTGAGACACAGAGAGTGAGACACAGAGAGTGAGACACATGGAGTGAGACAGAGTGAGACACAGAGAGTGAGACACAGAGAGTGAGACACAGAGAGTGAGACACAGAGAGTGAGACACAGAGAGTGAGACACAGAGAGTGAGACACAGAGAGTGAGACAGAGTGAGACACAGAGAGTGAGACACAGAGAATGAGACAGAGTGAGACACAGAGAGTGAGACACAGAGAGTGAGACACAGAGAGTGAGACACAGAGAGTGAGACAGAGTGAGACACAGAGAGTGAGACACAGAGAGTGAGACACAGAGAGTGAGACACAGAGAGTGAGACACAGAGAGTGAGACACAGAGAGTGAGACACAGAGAGTGAGACAGAGTGAGACACAGAGAGTGAGACACAGAGAATGAGACACAGAGAGTGAGACACAGAGAGTGAGACACAGAGAGTGAGACACAGAGAGTGAGACAGAGTGAGACACAGAGAGTGAGACACAGAGAGTGAGACAGAGTGAGACACAGAGAGTGAGACACAGAGAGTGAGACACAGAGAGTGAGACACAGAGAGTGAGACACAGAGAGTGAGACAGAGTGAGACACAGAGAGTGAGACACAGAGAGTGAGACACAGAGAGTGAGGCACAGAGAGTGAGACACAGAGAGTGAGACAGAGTGAGACACAGAGAGTGAGACACAGAGAGTGAGACAGAGTGAGACACAGAGAGTGAGACACAGAGAGTGAGACACAGAGAGTGAGGCACAGAGAGTGAGACACAGAGAGTGAGACAGAGTGAGGCACAGAGAGTGAGACACAGAGAGTGAGACAGAGTGAGACACAGAGAGTGAGACACAGAGAGTGAGACACAGAGAGTGAGACACAGAGAGTGAGACAGAGTGAGACACAGAGAGTGAGACACAGAGAGTGAGACACAGAGAGTGAGACAGAGTGAGACACAGAGAGTGAGACACAGAGAGTGAGGCACAGAGAGTGAGACACAGAGAGTGAGACACAGAGAGTGAGGCACAGAGAGTGAGACACAGAGAGTGAGACAGAGTGAGACACAGAGAGTGAGACAGAGTGAGACACAGAGAGTGAGACAGAGTGAGACACAGAGAGTGAGACACAGAGAGTGAGACAGAGTGAGACACAGAGAGTGAGACACAGAGAGTGAGACACAGAGAGTGAGACACAGAGAGTGAGACAGAGTGAGACACAGAGAGTGAGACAGAGTGAGACACAGAGAGTGAGACACAGAGAGTGAGACACAGAGAGTGAGACACAGAGAGTGAGACACAGAGAGTGAGACACAGAGAGTGAGACACATGGAGTGAGACACAGAGAGTGAGACACAGAGAGTGAGACACAGAGAGTGAGACACAGAGAGAGAGACACAGAGAGTGAGACACAGAGAGTGAGACACAGAGAGTGAGACACAGAGAGAGAGACACAGAGAGTGAGACACAGAGAGTGAGACACAGAGAGTGAGACACAGAGAGTGAGACACAGAGAGTGAGACACAGAGAGTGAGACACAGAGAGTGAGACACAGAGAGAGAGACACAGAGAGTGAGACACATGGAGTGAGACACAGAGAGTGAGACACAGAGAGTGAGACACAGAGAGTGAGACACAGAGAGTGAGACACAGAGAGTGAGACAGAGTGAGACACAGAGAGTGAGACACAGAGAGTGAGACACAGAGAGTGAGACAGAGTGAGACACAGAGAGTGAGACAGAGTGAGACACAGAGAGTGAGACACAGAGAGTGAGACACATGGAGAGTGAGACACAGAGAGTGAGACACAGAGAGTGAGACACAGAGAGTGAGACAGAGTGAGACACAGAGAGTGAGACAGAGTGAGACACAGAGAGTGAGACACAGAGAGTGAGACACATGGAGAGTGAGACACAGAGAGTGAGACACAGAGAGTGAGACAGAGTGAGACACAGAGAGTGAGACACAGAGAGTGAGACACAGAGAGTGAGACACAGAGAGTGAGACACAGAGAGTGAGACACAGAGAGTGAGACAGAGTGAGACACAGAGAGTGAGACACAGAGAGTGAGGACACAGAGAGTGAGACACAGAGAGTGAGACACAGAGAGTGAGACAGAGTGAGACACAGAGAGTGAGACAAAGAGAGTGAGACACAGAGAGTGAGACACAGAGAGTGAGACACAGAGAGTGAGACACAGAGAGTGAGACAGAGTGAGACACAGAGAGTGAGACACAGAGAGTGAGACACAGAGAGTGAGACACAGAGAGAGAGACACAGAGAGTGAGACACAGAGAGTGAGACACAGAGAGTGAGACACAGAGAGAGAGACACAGAGAGTGAGACACAGAGAGTGAGACACAGAGAGAGAGACACAGAGAGTGAGACACAGAGAGAGAGACACAGAGAGAGAGACACAGAGAGTGAGACACAGAGAGAGAGACACAGAGAGTGAGACACAGAGAGAGAGACACAGAGAGTGAGACACAGAGAGTGAGACACAGAGAGTGAGACACAGAGAGAGAGACACAGAGAGTGAGACACAGAGAGTGAGACACAGAAAGTGAGACACAGAGAGAGAGACACAGAGAGTGAGACACAGAGAGTGAGACACAGAGAGTGAGACAGAGTGAGACACAGAGAGTGAGACACAGAGAATGAGACACAGAGAGTGAGACACAGAGAGTGAGACACAGAGAGTGAGACACAGAGAGTGAGACAGAGTGAGACACAGAGAGTGAGACACAGAGAGTGAGACACAGAGAGTGAGACACAGAGAGTGAGACAGAGTGAGACACAGAGAGTGAGACAGAGTGAGACACAGAGAGTGAGACAGAGTGAGACACAGAGAGTGAGACACAGAGAGTGAGACACAGAGAGTGAGACACAGAGAGTGAGACACAGAGAGTGAGACAGAGTGAGACACAGAGAGTGAGACACAGAGAGTGAGACACAGAGAGTGAGACACAGAGAGTGAGACACAGAGAGTGAGACACAGAGAGTGAGACACAGAGAGTGAGACACAGAGAGTGAGACAGAGTGAGACAGGACACAGAGTGAGACACAGAGAGTGAGACACAGAGAGTGAGACACAGAGAGTGAGACACAGAGAGTGAGACACAGAGAGTGAGACACAGAGAGTGAGACACAGAGAGTGAGACACAGAGAGTGAGACACAGAGAGTGAGACACAGAGAGTGAGACACAGAGAGTGAGACACAGAGAGTGAGAACAGAGAGTGAGACACAGAGAGTGAGACACAGAGAGTGAGACACAGAGAGTGAGACACAGAGAGTGAGACACAGAGAGTGAGACAGAGAGTGAGACACAGAGAGTGAGACACAGAGAGTGAGACACAGAGAGTGAGACACAGAGAGTGAGACAGAGTGAGACACAGAGAGTGAGAGACACAGAGAGTGAGACACAGAGAGTGAGACACAGAGAGTGAGACACAGAGAGTGAGACACAGAGAGTGAGACACAGAGAGTGAGACACAGAGAGTGAGACACAGAGAGTGAGACACAGAGAGTGAGACACAGAGAGTGAGACACAGAGAGTGAGACACAGAGAGTGAGACACAGAGAGTGAGACACAGAGAGTGAGACACAGAGAGTGAGACACAGAGAGTGAGACACAGAGAGTGAGACACAGAGAGTGAGACACAGAGAGTGAGACACAGAGAGTGAGACACAGAGAGTGAGACACAGAGAGTGAGACACAGAGAGTGAGACACAGAGAGTGAGACACAGAGAGTGAGACACAGAGAGTGAGACACAGGAGAGTGAGACACAGAGAGTGAGACACAGAGAGTGAGACAGAGTGAGACACAGAGAGTGAGACAGAGTGAGACACAGAGAGTGAGACACAGAGAGTGAGACACAGAGAGTGAGACACAGAGAGTGAGACACAGAGAGTGAGACACAGAGAGTGAGACAGAGTGAGACACAGAGAGTGAGACAGAGTGAGACACAGAGAGTGAGACACAGAGAGTGAGACACAGGAGTGAGACACAGAGAGTGAGACACAGAGAGTGAGACACAGAGAGTGAGACACAGAGAGTGAGACACGAGTGAGACACAGAGAGTGAGACACAGAGAGTGAGACACAGAGAGTGAGACACAGAGAGTGAGACAGAGTGAGACACAGAGAGTGAGACACAAGAGAGTGAGACACAGAGAGTGAGGACACAGAGAGTGAGACACAGAGAGTGAGACACAGAGAGTGAGACACAGAGAGTGAGACAGAGTGAGACACAGAGAGTGAGACACAGAGAGTGAGACACAGAGAGTGAGACACAGAGAGTGAGACACAGAGAGTGAGACACAGAGAGTGAGACACAGAGAGTGAGACACAGAGAGTGAGACACAGAGAGTGAGACACAGAGAGAGAGACACAGAGAGTGAGACACAGAGAGTGAGACACATGGAGTGAGACACAGAGAGTGAGACACAGAGAGTGAGACACATGGAGTGAGACAAAGAGAGTGAGACACATGGAGTGAGACACATGGAGTGAGACACATGGAGTGAGACACAGAGAGTGAGACACAGAGAGTGAGACACAGAGAGTGAGACACAGAGAGAGAGACACAGAGAGTGAGACACAGAGAGTTGAGACACAGAGAGTGAGACACAGAGAGTGAGACACA